>NC_088929.1:50415000-50430000 GCF_038396675.1 Hydra vulgaris | reverse complement strand
TAAATTTTTTAAATCATAAACAGGATTTGCTCTATGTTGAAGTTGTTCAATCATAATAGCATATTTCCATATATGTGAACTCCTTAATGGAGTTCAATATTCAAGGTGAAGGTCTTAATAATGACGCAAGTATTAATGTTATATTTCTTTTATCTAAATATCTGAAAAAGTGTTTGATTTGCTCTAATGTCTAACTTTTGAAGTCATTTTTTCTCATAATTTTATTTTTAAAACGCTTCCATTAAAAGTTAAAAAGAATTGCCAATAATGATGCTATTGAGCTGATTTTCGCTTTAGAATGTAGCTTATTTCTAACTCTCTGCTACTGTGATAAAAAAACTCAATTTCATAGATTTGTTGCCTTTTTTTTCTTATTTTATATGAAAAAACTTAAATGAAAATAATTTTGATTATTAGATTTAAAAGTATTGATGTTTCATTTTCAGAGTTTGTTTGTGATGAATAATGAGTCACCACATAAATGCATAAACTCACATAATAATGTGAGTGTTTAACATTTGAGAGAAATATTTAAAAAATTTGAGCATACCAGACATTTGATTTTTTGGCATAATGAATCTTCTTTATCTGGTCATGGGCATATATTGATGTTGATGTTAATAATGTATGACCATGTATTGATGTTGATATGTGTGAACTAGCAATTTATTTCAAAATGGTGAGTAGGGGAAGTGGGGACATAACCGCATAGGGAGGCATAACCGTTTTTCAACATTTCCCTTTGAAAAATGTTACATAATATTGCAAAAAGCATACCATGCGTCTGTAAATCCGTTTCCTTCATTTCAATTACGTCAAAAAGAACGCCTGTTGCGTTTCTGGGAAGTTGTACATAATAATGTCTATTTTGATAAAAATATTATATTTATATCATATTTTTCCAGTCCTTTTTTTTTGAGGATTAAGCAATATTTGAGTTTAGTGTTAAACATATTTGTTATCAGCATTATTTCATCAAGTAAAAACCGTTTTTGATATCGGCATAACTTAATGAGCAACCTATGAAACTGCATTCTTTCTAAAAACTGTCCTCTATGGCAGAACTGCATAGATGCACAGGAGGCACAACTGCGTACTTTTGATATTTGTCATCGTTAGATAATTACGAATGACAATAATTACAATCGTCACACTTGAATGCTTCATGTAAAAACTTAAATAGAAATAGTATTGTTTTGAAATGTCGAAAATAAGATTTTCGTATTTTTTTAATTAATTTTTATAAATGAGCTTTTGATTAAAATTTAAAGCCAAGAGTATAAATCAATATCTTTTATATTAAATATAACAAGATATCAATTTATACTCTAAGCAATATGTAATAACATATATTACATTACACAATATGTAATATTCACCAGATATACATAAATATAATATTTATGTATATCTGGTGATTATCATATATTGTAGGTATATAAATATGCATTTCCTAATTTGAATATATATACCTATATATATATATATATATATATATATATATATATATATATATATATATATATATATATATATATATATATATATATATATATATATATATATATATATATATATATATATATATATATATATATATATATATATATATATATATATATGTAATATAATATATAATATATATATATATATTTATATATATAATATATATATATATATATTATATATATATATATGTTATATATATATATATATATATACTATATATTATATATATATATATATATGTGTATAAAATATATATATACATTTGCATACATATATATATACATATATATATATATATATATATATATATATATATATATATATATATATATATATATATATATATATGCATATATAATATATAATATATATATATATATACATGTATATATATGTATATATAATATATAATATATTTATATATATATAAATATGTATGTATATAGAAAAACATATATAGTATATATAGTAAAAAAACTAGGGAATTTTAAATCAGTTTTTAACCTTGAACAAGAGCAAGAGTTAGCTAAACACCTAACTTTTCTAGAGAGTCGCTTGTTTTCTCCGTGTACTATTGCATCATATCACCCTAATGGTTGGATGCAAAAAGATATATTTTTGAAGTAGTTTGACCATTTTCTGTCCATTGTAATGTCATCCAAAAAAAGGCCTGTACTGCTATTATTAGATGGTCATGCAACACATACAAAAAGTATGGAGCTCATAATGAAAGCACGTGAAAATTATGTTACTGTTATTTGCTTTCCACCACATTGTTCACACCGTCTGCAGCCACAAGATGTGGCTGCAGACGGTGTGAATAATGACTAGATTTAGTAGCAACTATTCGAACGAAGTTCGTATTTGGCTGCGTACACATTATCTTAGAGTTGTGACCGAATATCAGATTCCAGAACTATTTGGAATAGCTTTTGTGAAATCTGCAAACATGTTGACAGGTGTAAATGGTTTTAGAAAGACTGGAATAAGTCCACTTAATCCTGGAGTTTTTGATGATTGGATGTTTGAGCTTTCAGAAACAACCAACAGGTCATTTCCTGAGATGGATTCAGCAACTCCAATTTTAACTACCAAGTTTCAAACACAAACTATTTGACTGCAAGATTTATCCCTGACATCTTGCTCTGAATCAGAAACTTTGTCTTCGATATCTATGGCTTCTTTCACAATTGTTTTACCTGCAGAAATTGTAGGTATTTCAAATGAGAAAACTCAGCAAACTCGCAAACGATGCTGAACGGGGCAAAACAGCTATACTCACCAGTTCACCATATAAGGTGGAACTCGCAAAACAGATGGTTATATAAACTAAAAAAAGAAAAAACGAAGTTGACAACAAAAAGTATGACCCCAGCAATTTTTGTGTTTTTTGTTTAATAACATTTTCAAAAACTGTTGCATTTTTTTCTAATTTGCTAAAATTAAAAGCTTTTTTTTGTTGTTGTTGATTGTTGAAATACACCGATAAAAAAACAAAGGTTGTTTTTATTTTCACATTTCATTAATCTAAACTTTACGGGGGCTGTTATGACCCCACTTCCCTATATATATATATATAGTGGTGGCCAAATCATTAGACTTAATGCAATTTTTGATGCATTTGTGAAATTTCTTTATATATAATGCAACATTTTTACTTCAAAACATTACAAAAAATTAGAAAAGTTGAGAAGCGTAATATTTTATTGTAAAAAAGCACAAAATTGAACCGTTTAAGTATAAAAACAATAAAATACAATGCAAAATTAGGACTTAATATTCGATTGCCAAGAAGACTTAAAACTCGCATTAGTAAGACTAAGTTAAAATTACAAAAATAATGCAAAAAGTAACAATAGAAAATGAAATAAATTACAATGGAAATGAAAGTTCGAATAGTTGAAACATGTCAGTTATTATTTTGTATGGTTTCTCTTGTTTTTAGGCAGTGCCTGTACCCTTAAAGGCATCTCATGAACAAGTTTCAAGAAAAGCTTACGAATTTCGTTGTCATGATGCCAGACATTGATCAAAGCCTCGGTCAGTTCCATCTTGTTTTTTGGTTTCATCTCTCCTACTCTTCTTTTGACAATCTCTCACAGGTTCTCAATGGGGTTCATGTCAGGTGAATTACCTGGCCACTGCAGAAGCTTAAGGTGGTTGTCAGCTAAGTATTTCTTGACCGTCTTTGCAGTGTGACAAGGTTCTCCATCTTGCTTAAAAGTGAACGGTCTCCGTCAACACCATTCGCCAAGTTGAGGCAGCAGTTGTGTCTCAAGCACCTTCTTTTATTGAATTTGATTCATGGTGCCTTCAACAATATACAGTCGCCGAAGCCCATGAATATAGATAACTGACCAGACCATGACATACGTTGGGTGGTTTACTGCCTCTGCAACACAGTCTGGATAAAATACTTCACCGGGTCTCCTACGTACATAGGCTACTTTCTCATCCATGATGTAAATGGATGATTCATCACTGAAACAAACCTGACTCCAATCATTTTCAGTGAAATTCTTGTGTTGCTTTCCCCATGCCAAACGTTTCTTGATCATTGCCGGAGTCAGCTTTGGTTTTCTGCGTGGCTGTCAAGCTCGAAAACCATTCACAACTAATTGTCTTCTGACTGTTCTGGTACTTACATGTACATTACTTTTTTGTAATTCTTTCTGCAACATCTTGCTTGTTGCTTTACGGTTTTTTATACAGCATTTCATGAGGTACCTGTTGTCTCGCACAGACACTGATTTTTTTCTGCCACAATTGCCAAAACGGTTGTCTCGTAACTTTTCACCAGTCTGCATCTTCTTCTTCATTCTCGATACCAATTCCTGACTTATTTCAACATTTTTAGCAATCTCCTTTTGCGTGAGTGATGTCTCTCGTAGATAAACCTCAACTCTGACCAATTTTGTTGGTGACAAGTCAGCAGCTTTTCCCATCTATTAAAAGAACATAAAATGCTTTATTAATTAAACATGTTTCCTCATTTTTAATGTAAAAAATAAAAATAAATAAAATATTGACCTTCATGTAATGCCAAGCAACTCTTATTAATGCACATTTTCTTTTAATTTCTGCTCGTAAACATCAAACAAATAAGAAAATACTGACCCCTAACAGATAGCAGGTTACCATATTTTAATATTCAATTTACAGTTAAAATTTTCAATAAAATGGATCTTGAGCAAAAATAGAAATAAATTGCACTTATTATCACTTAAGAAACATTGGGCTATACATGCAGTAACTATATATACATTAATTTAATAACTAATTTGTGCCAAGGTAGGTACATACGAAAATAATCTCGGTTTTGTAGCCTAGTCTAATAAATTGGCCACCACTGTATATGTATATATATATATATATATATGTATATATAAATATATATATATATATATATATATATATATATATATATATATATATATATATATATATATATATATATATATATATATATATATATATATATATATATATATATATATATATATATATATATATATATATATATGTATATAAATATATATATATATATCTATATATGTATATATATATATTAGATATGTTTATATATATATATATATATATATATATATATATATATATATATATATATATATATATATATATATATATATTATATATATATATATATATATATATATATATATATTTGCTGAACGTCGTAATAGCATAAAATAAGTAATTATTTTTAAAAATAACACGATATTTTTATTCTTGACATGTTTTGTAAAATTTATTTACATTTTCAAAAGAATATTTTACAATAATAAAAAACTCTGAAATAAATATTAAAAAATAGAAGTCTTTACAGGGAAATATTAACGGACAAAAAATTATACATAATAAACCAATATATTTATTACAAAATGACTCGGTAAATAACCAATCAAAATAACCAACTGTAAAAAATATATATATATTTATATATATATATATATAAATATATATATATATATATATATATATATATATATATATATATATATATATATATATATATATATATATATACATATATATATATATATATATATATATATATATATATATATATATATATATATATATATATATATATATATATATATATATACATATATATATATATAGATAGATATATATATATATATATATATATATATATATATATATATATATATATATATATATATATAAACTGACAGTAAAATTAAATAGATAAGTTTATAGTATAATGTAAAGTTTGTTTATTAAGTGAGGGACTTTCCCATTTAATGTGGAGGGCTTCTTTTATCTTTAATTTGTGTTTGGTTGGGGCATTATCCAAAATCTCAAAAGAATCACAGTCAGCTAAGTTTTTGCAATTAAGAGATGAATTTAAGTGTTTAAATATATGAGATTGTTTATCACTTTTAAGGTGCTCATTTATTCTAGTTGCCTAGTGTCTGGAGGTTTCTCCAATGTAACTGGCATTAAAGCCAGCGCAAGAAAATTTATAGACAACATGAGATTTAAGCAGTTTAGAAAGTGACTCTTTTAAGCAAAAACAATCTTGTATTTTATTAGTAGTGAAAACTAATTTTATTAGAACATCCTTACAATATTTATGAACAATTTTTGAAATTTTCCTTTTAGTGTAATTAGAGTACATTCAATGTATGGAAGCTTAAAGTATCTTATATTTAAGCTATTAACAATGTTAGACACAGATGGGTTCATTTTCTTATCAATATAGGATTTAATTTCATAGTCAATAATTTTTTGTGGAAATTTATTATTTTGTAAAACTAATGATAAATTCTTAATATCTTTATCAAAACCAACCCAAGAATTATTAATTTTAAATCTACGATCAATCAAACAACGAAAAAGTCCAAATTTGTAGCCAGAGGGAATAAAACTAAAACAATTTAGTAAAAGACCTGTATACGTTTTTTTGTGATAAACTGAAGTCAAAAAAGAATTGGATTTTTTAATAAGTACATCTAAAAAAGCAATCTGGTTATCTTGTTCTTTTTTCATAGTAAATTTCAAACTTTTATGTTGTTTATTGAGGTGTTTTAAAAATTCTAGAGCTTCGCATTCCGAATTGAAAATAGCAGTTATGTCATCCACATACCGTTTATAAAAAAATGGTGCTGTAATTTTTAAGGTGGAGCAATTTTTGACCCATGTTTGTTCATGATATCCGACGAAAATATTAGCTAAGATGGGCGCTAAAAGAGAACCCATAGCAACACCATCTGTTTGATCGTAATATTTTCCGCCAAATAGAAAATGTGAACCGGATGTGGAAATCAGAAGTAATTTTTTAAAGTGAATTTTTGAAAAACGTTTTGAGTTAGTTTTATCTTTAAAAAATAAATCAGTTGCAATGTTGATGATTTCTTTAAGGGGAATATTCGTGAACAAACTTTCAACATCATATGAAACGATTAATTTATTAGTTCCATTAATTTGATTTAATTTTTCAATAAAAGAAAATGAGTCTAAAATGCAAAATTGTTTAGGTATATATGGAGACAATAAATGAGAGAGATGCTTGGCAAGGTTATAGTTATATGTTCCGATTGTTGAGATGATAGGTCGAATTGTTGGAAGAGAACTATCTTTACTAACTTTGTGCATCTTAGGTAACGCGTAAATTCTTGCAGGCGGAAATCCTACAGGATAAATTTTAGTGTAAATGTCTTTTTTAAAACATTTAACCGTATAAAGTTTTCTAATATACCCTTGTAAACGGTATATTAGAAAACTTTGTAAGGGATCCTCTTTAAAATTCTTTAAACTTAGTCTTATTACTTATAACATTATTTAATGAATTTATATAATCAACTTTATTAAGAACAATTATACCAGTTCCTTTGTCTAGTCGTGTAATAACAATGTGCTCATTATTCCGAAGTCTTTTTAATATTTTGTGTTTTCTTAGACAATTTTCAGATGGAGTGTATTTGGTATATTGGTTTATTATGTATAATTTTTTGTCGGTTAATATTTCTCTGTAAAGACTTCTATTTTATTTCAGAGTTTTTTATTATCGTAAAATAATCTTTTGAAAATGTAAATAAATTTTACGAAACATGTCAAGAATAAAAAACATCGTGTTATTTTTAAAAATATATATATATATATTTTTTAGGGTGCGGTTGTGCCTCACTATAGGGGCGCAACTGCTTTTTTCACTGAGTTTAATTTTTGTGTTACAACATTTTCAAGAACCGTTTTATTTTTTTCTGAGTTGCAGCAATTTAAAGCTTAATGATGTGTTTATCAAAATACACTGTTAAAAAAAACGCATGTCGTTTTAATCTTCATACTCCATTGATCTAAACGTTACGGGGCTGTTATGCCCTTACTTCCCCTATTACAGAAAGTATGGGGAAAAAAATCAATATTCAAGCAAAAGTAGAAAAACCGTTTTTATATATATTAGTACGGTGTCCTTTAATGATGAACAACTTGAGTATACAGATTTGCGAGTTGATATAATCTCTCTAAAATACCCAATTGTAAATAACGGCATAGAAATTTTTGATAATTTAAAAATCTTTAACGGTGACCATCCAGCTTTGCAGTATGAATCTGGACAAAATAAAGGCGTAAATTTTCCATTTCATGCATGTAATCTTTTTGCTCCAAAAGCTAAAAAGTGTTCATATTCATTTAAATGTAAGATATTGAGTTTAGAACAAAGAGTTAAAAAAATATTTCAAACAAACTTATCAAAAAATAACTTTAAACAAGGAAAGATTTATTTATATGAAAACTTATCTAAAAGTGACATTATCACCGAACTTAATGGAAGAAATTTTCACTTTTTAGTAAATTCAAATTAAAAAAATCTAAGGTACATTTTTGATTAAGAACTGCATGGGATTCAACGACTTCCACCTTTAATGCGTTCCAAACCATTTGATTATTTTGATAGCTTAGATGATTTTGAATTATTGGTTAATGAACCATTACATGATAATTCTAATCACATAAAAAATCTACAAAAAGAAATTCCGTTGCATTTAGAAAAAGACAAAAACTAATTGTTCAGCAAATAATTTCTGATTCCTTTGATTCTGAGGTTAGAAGTTCAGGTGATCATCGGAAGAGTTGGCTAATTATAACTAAATGGTTTCAGGAGCATCAACCTTTATATTTTATTTGCGCACTTATTACACAGTTATCAGAAATACAAGAAATACTTTGTCTAGGTGGTGGTTTCGGAAACTTATTGTTATACTAAGGTTATTAATTACAACATTTTTACATTCCGTTTGTGCAAACATATACTTAGAAGGAAACATTAAATCAATGAGTGAACGAATATATTTTGGTATTTATTACCATAGATTAATTAGACATTCTGGAGAACAATTCAGATTATTTTCAGGACGTTCATGAAATACTGAAAAAGAAGAAGCGTTTTTCCATCTTCTTAAAGGTTTACAAATCTTAATTCAAATCATAATCCAGACATTATTATTCTTAATAACATTGCAAGAATCCAATCAAACCAACTTCTAAACAATGAAGAAAATATCTTCCAATTAAAAGAATCCAAACTCTATCATTTGCATTCTTCTATTAAACAATCATATAAAAATCATGTCATTCTTTTTACTATAATAGAGCAATACCCATGGGAGTACCAATCTATGGTTGAGAATATAGCAGATTATTTAGTAGAAGGAAAGCGGTGGAATGAAACAAACAAGGGTGTAGAGTTTTTTGATTTAGAGGATAATGATTATTCTTTAAAAAACTCATTAAAAAAAATCTACTCACTTCCGATCTACTTCTATCACAAAGAACAATCATCATGTTGTCGTCATGTTGGATCAAGCGTCATGTTGGATCAAATGCCTTAAAAATCTTCATAAAATACCTGCACTAAAAATTCTGATAAGCGGAAATATTGTTCAACTTTATAATTTTAAATACTCAAACCGTAATAGTAATAATATTGAAACAATAGAAAGTTCTACAGAAAAATCGATTAAAATAAGTGAAGATTAAAATAAGTGAAGATTAATAAACTTTTTGATTTTTTAGTTATTTCTGTTTTTATTCTTTTTGTTCTTAATTAAATTTCTTAATGTAATTTTTAAAATTGTTTTATGCTTATTACACAGTCCTAAGGTGTCGTCCGTAAAATACGTCACGCAGTTGTTGAAATTTTTTGACCACCTCCCTCCCCTCACAACGCCTCGTAACACTTAATCAACCCCTCCCCCTTTAATACGCAACAATTTCGTCCACCTCCTTATAAAAATTTTTTAATTTTTTTTAGTTAATACACATCGGTTGTTTATTTTGTTGCTGCACACTTTTATGCACCAACTAAATAACTTGGACCATATAAAGACAAAGCTTGATAGAACTTGGACCATATAAAGTCAAAGCTTGATAGAACTTGGACCATATAAAGTCAAATCTTGATAGAACTTGGACCATATAAAGTCAAAGCGCAGAAAGTGCACTGCACATAGACTTTTGCAGCCGTAACAGTCCGTTAACAGGCTGTAACTATTCCGTTAGCGGAGTGTACACATCGAATAAGTAAGATTTAGGTGTAGTTGATTTTACAATCAACATGTAGGTACATCAACTGAGGGTTTTGGTTTGGTCCGATACTCTTTTAATTAAAAGAAAGTCTTCTCTAGATTTAAAAAAAAATAAAATGTTGCATCGCAAAATCAAGAACCCCTCACTCTCGTAGCAAAGCTTCACAAAATCGCCTACCCGTGCCCCCTCCCCCGCTAAACACTGACGTAATTTGTGGACTACTAAGAGTGAAAGCTATTTTATTCTTCAACATCTGTTTTTTAAAAGAAATTCTTTTTGTTCTTTCATTTTTTAAATCTGTAATTCTTGTTTTTCTATCAATTCTCGTTCCTCGATAGTTAAATTTAAGTCTCTTATAATAAAAGTACCACATTTTACATAAATGTTTTTATAATATTGGATCTCAGAAACTTGGATCTCAGAAAAATTTTTCGAAAAAAACACCAATCTATAAGTAAAAAAAGACTTCAAAATTATTTAGAAATTTCATTTTTCAACTCCTTTTTATGATAAATTGTTCACATAAATAAGTTCATCTTAATCTTAAATAAATTTAATCTAGCCAATTTTTAAAACCGTTAGTTACTTAGTGTAAAATTTGTAAAGACTTATCTTTTTCCAAACTGGGCGTCTTATAAAATTATTCTTAAATATTTAATGTTAATAGCTGTTAAATATCATCTTTCTGTTTTCTTTATAACAGATCTTTTTTTAAACTACGCATTTTGGTTGAGAAAAGCTTCGAGTTAATTTAGTTTGAGAGAGACCACAAAGTGTTTCTCAACTTTAAACAATCTGTGCTTAAGCGCTACTTTTAGTAAAATGATTATACTTTTGTTTTGAAATTTTGCATTTTAATTTATATTTATTTAATTTTTTTTTTTTATTTTTTTTTTCAGTTTGAATATCGTATTAAGTTCAATACAAGTTTATTTAACTCAAATTTGATATATTTTAAGTTAGTTGTATTTTATGAACCTAAACTAATGAACCTAAACTTAAGTTAATGTACATAAATTAAGGTTGGCATAAATTGAATTAAAAATATGAAACTAAAAGTTTAACAATAGTTAAAAGATATTTCCTTTTATATTTTTATACCTTTTTTTCTTGTTTTTTTGTTGTTGCTTATTTTAGTTAAAAAATGTAGTTACTGCAAGTATTTCATTTTATCGAGACAAGATTCTTGATAAAGTGAGATAAAGTAATACAAGAGAAGCATCTTTTACAAGCTATTTTCATGAGTTTGTTGAGAATTTTAAGTTTATCATAAGAGATTTGTCTCTTTTTTTGAAAAAGAAAATTTGCATGATTGCTATGATTAGTATTAGTATAGTTATTAAGAAATCTAAAGTATAAGAAAGAATTATAAATCCAAAAATCCAAAGTAAAGCTCATCATATTAATATAACTCAATTTAAAATTGTTTTTGGTGATTGACCAGCCCCTTTTAAAAAGCTTACATGTATTATATTTTGCTTTAGACAGCTTTTTGAATAAAATTAGTAAAACATTTTTTTTTTCAGTTAACACTTTTCAATTAATTTATTTTATACATTGGTGTATGTTAAGATTAAATATATAACTTGAATTCAATAAAAAAGGCAGCATAAAAACTATTTTTTAAATATATTTTGATTTAATAATAGACACACTTTACCTATTGTGGTTATCGTCATCAGATGACACAATAGGTAAGCAAAATATCGTTAATAAATTATTACATCAAAACATATTTAAAAAAAAGTTTATACACTGCCTGTTTGTATTTAATTCAACTTAAACATTTATAAACATATCGTATAACAAGATAATAACATACCGTATAACAAGATTATAACATATCGTATAACAAACATATATAAACATATCATTTATTATAAACATAACTTAAACATTTATAAACATATCGTATAACAGAATATGACTTATAAAGATTATATTTAAATATTTTATTTTCATTGTAGACATTTTTTTAAGGTATATCATTTTTTTATCTTTAGTGTCAATAAAATCTTCAAATCTTTAACTCAATAGTTTTTCATGAATCAACCTGGTAGTGGAAAAATGGTTGCATAATTTGATTGTTTAAACCATGAATAAAGATTTTAAATCTGATACAGCTCCATATACTGGTACAACAGCTTCTCCTTCAATTGGAACAAAATTGTATAGCTACTTCAAATTTCCTGTCCCAATATTGGCACAGATATTATCTCCATCATGCGCTCCCGTTTATTATGGAAGTACATTGTGGGGAATAAGAACTTTCATTTGGCTGTGAAAACTTGGTAGTGGAACAATATCTGTCAAGGAGGAAGATCATTTTAAAAGATTCATTGAATTACTTTACCAATGCATTATTAAAGAAAATGATTCTCTTGTTAAAAAGATATTTATAGATGCTAAACAAGATGGTTATTTTAAATGTGCAATTTCAATACCCATGTACACATATTTCAATATGTGGTTTCATTATCAATCTATGAAGAAGTGGTTAAATCTCTACATGAAGAGGTAAAATGTATTTAAGTGCTGATCAAATTTTGACTGATGAACTTAATGAAAAAAATAACTTTCCTTTTCTGTTTTTTTGAACAGCTTGACTTCTTTAGATATGCCTCTCCATCGTTTAAAAGTGAAAATGATTATGTCAGTATGTTACTCAGAAATTTAGATCACAAACCTTAGTTATTTTATGACACTAGAATGAAAGTTAATGTATTTATTTCTGGTGGTAAACAGGTAATTGTTCCTTGAATTCAAATGACTTTATCAAATTTTAATTTACCTTTTGTTCCAAAACATTGTCAGTTCCCTGTCACACTGGGATATTTGAGGAAAACAAATAAAAGTCAAGGTTAAACATTTGATAAAGTTGGTGTCTAAAAAAATTTGTTTTTTTCATAGTCAACTACATTTTGCATGTTGAAGAACATTCAAGAAGCATTTAATAATTTGTTTTTAAAAATTGTTAAACAAGCATACAAATATTAGTATTGTTAATACTTTTGCTCTTTGAAACAAATTTTATTGTTGACTTTTCAATAAATATTTATAACTTGTAATATCACAAAAGGTTACCATAAACAGGTAAATTGATTTTTAGTTTTTATATGTGACGTATTTTTTTTCTTTTATATTGTCATACGTTATTTTTTTTTTTGATTTATTATCTGACGTATTTATGCGATATAGAAAAACAAAATTGATAACACTATGTTTTCTTTAATTTGTTAAAAGTATTTTTTTTTACGCATTTTGTTATATTATTTATTATTCGTTAATATGATATACAATTTGATGTTTTATTTGATATTTCCTTATTTTATCTATAATAGTTTTTTTGCACGTACTTTAGGGGAGAATAAAACTAGAGGGACGTAATTTAAAGAATATTTAAAAAAAAAAACATGTTAAACACAAAGAGAAAATTGTATTTTCACTCAGTATGTCATTGAGGTACTTTTGTTATAAAATGTTTATCTAGATAATTACATTAGTCTGCATTTGCATTACTTTTGAGGAAAGAGACAATTCTCTTTATTAAAAAAAAAAAAAAAAATTTTTTTGTAAACTCCTTTAAATGCAATAACCGGGGCCTGATCAGAAAAACCAATAATCGTCCATCCCTCCCCCCTGTTCATTTTACATCATTGTAATTAAAGTTTATAAAGTATATTATTTTACTTATTTAACTTAAATTGAAGCTAAAGCTGTAGTAATAATTTTTTTTACCATTTACTAAAATCTATTGAAATAACAGACATATAAATGGTTAGTTTACAACAGATCTACTATACGTATTATGGATCACTGTTTCTTCAGATTAATGATTGAAGGGCATATTTTAAAAATGAATGTGAACAAAATTAATATTTGTTTTATTTTTATTTTGTAAAAGTAATGTAAAGTTGTATAAATGTTAATTTTTTCAATATATAAATATATATATATATATATATATATATATATATATATATATATATATATATATATATATATATATATATATATATATATATATATATTTATTTTTTTATTCTATAAATCTTTATTTAAAATTGATTAGCGTTACAAGTAATGAATTGTACAATTTTATCTGTCCTTTAATATTAATATTGCCAAGAATACAGGGGAGGAACATATAATTAATGCATTGAAAAGGCAGTAGAGCTTCCAATATTGCTTGGGAGGTAGAGGTCACTGACGCCATCACGAAGGATTTGCAGGTATTTTTGAATAAAAGTTTTTTGGTAAGTAGTTGTTTTTGCGGTGTTAAGAGCATATGGGAATTTTTTAGGGTTTCTGCTGTTGGTTTGAGTTAATTTAGTAGTTATAGGATGGCATGGGCTGCAAGGATCTTTTTGAATGTATTAATACAGATCCTGTCAAGTAACTCTTCAATGTCAAAAATAATATTGAAGCTGCTTGAATTGGTTACATCAATTCCAATAATTTGTAGGGCATTTTTATGAAAATGTTAGATCTTTCTTTTTGCAGCAGCACTGCACGAAGTGAGAATAGGAGGACTATATACCAAGTGGCTAATAGCGTAAGATCGGTAGACCTGTAAAAGGTTTGGCTGAGTGTGACCAATTTGCTTAAGACGTTTGAGCAGATATGGTACTGATTTTATATTGTTGTGAACTTTTGTCCATTGTTCATCCCAATCAATATTCTCATTGAGCATGATTTCAAGATATTTGTGGCTGCTGACAATTTCAAGTTCAGTATTATTGAGTACAATGGATGGTAAAGCTTGAATTTCAGAGCATCTGGGAATAATTCTTATGATTTTACATTTCGGGTCATTAAGTTTCATTCCGTTTACCTTAGACCAAAGAGCGACACCATCAACAATGGATTAAGGCAGGTTGGTAGAAACTTTATCATTAATTATATAGGTCAGTA
>NC_088929.1:50382500-50410000 GCF_038396675.1 Hydra vulgaris | reverse complement strand
TATATATATATATATATATATCTATATATATATATATAATATATATATATATATATATATATATATATATATATAGGGTATATATATATTTATGTATACATATATATATACATATATTCAAATATATATATGTACATATATACATATATATATATATATATATATATATATATATATATATATATATATATATATACATACATATATTATATATATTTATATATATATATATATATATATATATACATATATATATATATATATATATAAGAACATATATATATATATATATATATATATATATATATATATATATATATATATATATATTACATACATATATATATATATATATATATATATATATATATATATATATATATATATATATGTATATATATATATATATGTATATATATATATATATATATATATTTATATATATATATTATATATATAGATATATATATATATATATATATATATATGTATGTTTAATGCAGACCAGGTATAATAGATTTACAAGAAAAAGAAAAATAGCGTCTTTAAGTTTATCTAGTATGTATCATATATGTCAGTGATTCGATGTTGAAAGCCAATAGCTCTAACAATGCATTTTTCCAGGCCTGAATATTGGTATATCTAGTAATACAAATAAAATTAAGTAAAGAAGTAAATATGAATATAACCTTGTTTTCTTGAAACTCATAGTTGTTGAAGTCTTTAAAATACTCAATTATTCAGCGAAGTTTAAAATAGGCATGCTATTTTACAGATTTTATTTTACGGCAAAAATTATTAATTTTGCTCAACATGTGCATTTTTGATGCTGTGCAACCTACAACTTTAAGCATTTTTTTCAGTCTCAAAATTAAAAATATGGCATTACAATTAAAACAATTGGTCGAAAACCATAGTCGGCACCACCTGCACCGTTAACTTGGTAAAATAACCCAAACAGCATGATCTAATATATACAATCATAAATGCATGGAAAATCAAATATAAACCATTAATCATGGTTTTTTATGATAATGTAGGATCTTTTTAAACCTTTTCCATTAAAAAGTACAAATAAAAATGTATAAAAATTACGCAACAACGAATAAGCTTTTATAGGCAGTTACACTCTTGTACCGAATCTTCAGGAGAACACTCTAGCATTATGAAAACTTTGAAGTCTATGAACCCACTCTACTATCAAGAGAATTTTATGCACTTTGAACCCACTCTAATATTAAGAGGACTTTGAACACTATGAATTATGAATCTGATAATCTTAATGAGACGATTAAATTTAACAAGCCTTCTCTAAATTTTTTTTATCTTCACTTCCAACAAGGCTGTAAGCAACCACTATTTGAATTGGAAGTTAATGGAAGAAAAAAGATTAACTTGATAAAGCAAGTTAACGGTAAAGAAACAAACCGCCTTTTTATCGTTATTTTGCTTTATATAGATCATCTTTTCAAAAGATTGCAAATCATGTAAATCAGGAAAACAAGATAAAGGAAAGGGGTTAAAAAGAACTGATGTTGGAGGAAAAATACTAGACAAATTAAAATTTTTAGTAAAAGAGTGAGACATAAATGAATAACGAGTAACACGAAAATGAACTTTAGTAAATGGCACAAGAGACACCAGCAATTTAGAGTAGCGCCCGCTATAGTATTTATGAAAAATTGAAAAAGTAGCAAGATTACGACGATGTAACAATGGTTGAAGAAACAATTGGTGCAAGGGCAAGTCCAACTATGTTTACAATACGTTTTTGAACCTTTTCTAAAAAAGAAAGGGCATCATTCGAAGATCCGCTCCAGATAAGACAACAGTATTCCATACAAGGATGGATTAGAGATTTATAGAGATAAAAAACAAAATCGGGATTGTGAAATTGGCGAACATGATAAAGAGAAGCAATTATAGCAGATGCTAATTTTGCAATGAATTTGACATAAGATTTCCAAGATAGATCGGAAGTAAGACTTAATTTTAAAAGATAAAGGGTAGATGACTCATCGAGTACATTACCGTTTTTAGATATAGGAAGAACTAAGTGTGTTGGTTTCTTATTAAGACAAAAATAAATGGTAGTAACATTAGCAACATTGCCACCTTAGATCAGAAATTCCTGGGAGATCGTCAATTTAGATTAAAAAAGAATCGGGGCAAGGAAAGAACCTTGAGGAATCCCTTCATGTACAGAAAATAAAGAAAAGTGTCGTCTATAAAGAACAACTTTTATACTACGATTGGTAAGGAAGGATTCAATAATCCTAAAAACGTTTAAAATACACCATAAGAAGAGAGCATATGGAGAAGACCAGCATACGAAACTTTATTAAAGGCTTTAGAAATGTCAATTGCGACATCCCTAACCTCTCCACATCTATCTAATGCACGATAAAACTTATCAGTTATTACCATTAACAAATCAGCAGTAGAACAAGAAGATCATTCTCCATATTGATGATCGGAAAAAAATTATTACATTCAAGATGAGAGATTAGGTGTTAGTTAATTAAAGACTCAAAAATCTTGCTTAGGATGTGTTTAATGATGCACCTAGGATGTGATTAATGGAATCAAATGATAATATTGAAACCTCATCTCCTAAAAACCTCAATCTTAGCTAACAATTCAGACAAAATGTGATCCACGCAGGAGAGGTGGAATAACAGATTTACGCTGATTATAAATACTGTTAAATAATCTCTAGAAGTCTTGGAGGCCTAACTTTTTAGACAAAGTGCAAGATTTCGTGACCTGAGAATAGCAGGCTTAGGCATTAGACAACTTTTTACCATGGTTTCTAGCGATAGTAAATAGGCTTCTGTTTTTTTGTTTTGGTGTTATGCATGGAAGTGATGGTTACAATTAGAAATTGCAGCAGCGCAATGAGAGAAAAGCCAGAAAGAAGAGTGAGGCTTGACTTGAAATTGTCGAAGGCGAACAAAAGATTCCACGCCAGTCTGAATCTAAGAAGTTACACAGAAAGCACATTTTTCATCTGGAAGACAAAAGTTTTCTACCCAAGAGCAATGACAAAGAAAATCACAGAAAAAGTCCCAGTCAGCTTTAAGGTTTTTACAAGAGGTACGATAAATGGGAGATTCCGATGATGAAGAAGAATGATATAATAGTTTTAGAGTGATCAAACCGTAATCAGAAGTAACTAAGGGTAACTGTGGAGAAACTGAGCACTGACTAGAATCAGAAACAAAACATAAGTCGAATAGAGAAGCTAAACGATTTGTCTGGAGAGCGAGTTGGGAAGTTGTCTATTTGTGTAAGAGATTAAGAAGGGCTAAATTTGTGGGCCTTAACTCCTGTAGAGTCACTGTATCTAGAGCCAAGCCATTCAGTGTGATGAGCATTAAATACACCAACAAAAACGATATTAGCTAAAGGATAAATAGAAAAGGCTCAGTCAAGTAGATCAGAAATAACATCAAAAAGAATGCATCTTGAGATGAAGGAGAGCGATATAGAAAAAAGAAAAAGATGATAGTGTGAAGTGGGGCTAGATTAAAGCCCTTAAAGGAATGGTCTGTAAGTTCAAACCTAAATTATAAATTTAGAGATGGTTATGCTAACAGAGGAAAATATATATATATATATTTTTTAAATGTTTTAAAGATAATGAATTCGTAATATTGTAACTTTGTAATAAATCAAAGCATTAATCGCAAAGCTAGAAAAAATTTTGTTATAACAATTTAAAGTTTGGCCTCACTTGTAGTATTCATTTTTCAAACTAACAGAATTATTATAGTTTTCCTGCAAACTTTTAAATGTGCTTTAAAAAACAAATTTTTTTGTTTTTTAGTTTTAGGTACCCCAATAAGTTCTTACGGTTCCATTAATTTACTGATTACGGTTTTATTATTTTACTGAGCACCGCATTTAATGTATTTCTTTAAGTTATAATGACGTATCAAATGTTGTTTAATAAGCTTCCATGGCAATTTCGTATTTTTGCTTCCGATGATTTGTTGAGCTATAATAAACACCTTTGAAGATGATAATGCTGTTGTTTATTGATTATTTTTTGTATTTTTATTATTACACAGCTTGGTTTGTAAGAACTCAATTTCTTGCATACATTCAACCCTCAATACTCGACTTAAAATCGTACTATGAGTGCAATTTCTAATAGATTTGATCAAGGATGCTGGATAAAGCCAGTTTTTCATGTGGAGTTATGAAAGGATGAATGCTTTGCTTCTAAGAAATGTCAATACATCACAGTCAAACCTTGAAGAGCAACCATCAGATAGGACAACGACATGCTGTTTTATATTGGTCAAATATAAAATTTTAATTGATTTGCATCAATGAAAATATTACTTTTTATAAGTTCTTTTTAAGCTAACTTATTAAGATGGTTCACCATTTTTTTCGTGCAGTTAAGGACGCATATATATACAGTTTATTATACAATTTATGTATACAGTTCCCTGTCTCTTCTTTGTGATGCACTTTTGATAATTTGCATCCCAACGATTTCAAAAAGAATTGATAAGCTTTTTGTATAGAGTGCTCGTTAAGCATTTGGTGATAGCTTAGTAATCTGGTATCCACGGAGATTTTTACATGCCTGCTTTATTACTCCCAAAACAAAAAATATTGTCTTTTTAACTTTGACTCAAATAAACCTTAGAGGCATCTAAATAAATCAGTGAAATTGCAATAACTAAACACTACATGTTTAGTTCTCTTTATGAAATAATCATAAAAAATAAAGACTTTATTTTTTTTAACTTGAACAGTTTATAAGAACTTAATTTTATTTCTCAATCATTTGTATTACCTGTTCTTTAAAATATGAAAGAATAGCGACTCTTCTTCATTTTTAGTAAAAACTAAACAATATTCCTTTTTCTTTCAATTTGAATGACACCATCGAGTTGTTTGTTAATTGTTCTTAGATCTTTACCTAGTAGAAATTTTCCTCAATAGATCTGTTCCCAGTCCGGTTGCCGTAAACTTATTGCATTTCATTCTGGTATCGCTTATGGGGTGATCATATCAGAAATAAAGCAACGTTAGCAAAGAATGCTTAGTTTACTTATTGCCTGAACATGCAAGCTCAAGTGCAGAGTGCTCAGGATGTAGAAAATGAATTTAAAATTGATAAGTTGAATAATAGAAAAACTTCATCAAAATTAATTGCAGACGTAAAATCACTAACTTATGGTTAGGTTATTGATCCTTCGCTATTCCTAGATGTAACATATGCAGAAGTTCAGTTATATTTAAACAAAAGAAATGCTAGAAAAGCTTTTAGAGGTGGCAAAAGTTTAATTAAATCAGACCATCTTTCAAATATTCGGTAATACAATATTAACTCTGACTCTAAATATTGCTACATTGAAGCTTATTGTTTACATAAACAAAAAAGCAATAAGCCTGTTTATAATGTTTAGGTATTGATTAACAAAAAGCATGATACAATAAAATCTGCAAATTGTGATTGTGCAGCTGGATATTTTTATAAAAAATTTGTTTCAAAGTAATGTGTTTTCGCTAAAACAAACTTTTTGATAACTTTTTGGTTTTATGTCAGTCTGAACAAACTTTATTTTATTGATAAATATTACTTCATAATCTTTGTTTTGAAGCCTAGTTTAAAGAAAAACTCATTTCTGCAAATACTTTGAAATTTATGAAATTTGTTTTCTGCAATTTTTACTTTAAAAAAATAAATATACTATTTTATTTTTGAAATCTGTGGTTGCAGTAACGATGTTGGTGCACTTCCATGGTATGTTGAAAATAAAACATGTACATCGAAACCTCTTGAATGGCTCAAACCATTAAACAAAGTTCAAAACTATATGGACCATCAATGCTAAGTGAAATTGAAATAGTAAATCCTTTATTAAAAGATACCTTAGACCTTAGTGTTTACAAGAAAAAAACTTTCAAATTGTTTAAATTTTGATCTACGAGCCTTAAATCAACAAGAAGTTTTCATGACAAAGAAAGATGTAGATTCTTTAGCACAAATAACAAATTATAATTGTGGATATGTCATGCTTTTACAAACAAAAATCTTTGTTCTTTTGCTTGATATTTCAAATGTTGCTCAAGAAATCGAAGTTAATACTTCCTTATATTCATCTCTCCCTAAAACACCTTATAAAATTGAAACTTATTTAGATAGTAAGATTACATATAAAGTTTTATTGATACAGTTAGCTACAAGTTTTGACAAAATTTCTAAAGTGCAAAACTTTACAAGAAAGCAACCATGTAATAATGATTGGCTTTAACATTGCAAAGGCAGAGTCACTGCATCAAAAGTTTATAGTGTTATTCGTAAAGAAAATAATGAACTAGATATTTTATGTCCAGAAAATATAACATTCATTATTATTGGCGTAATATGTAAGTCAAAAGTTTTTAAAACAAAAGCTACATTTTGGGGATTACCGTCATGAAAAAGATGTACTTAAAGCATACTTAAAAGAAAATAAAAAATCATAGATTTATGAAAGTGACGAGTGTGGTTTATTTATACATAAAGACTTACTATTAGTTAATGCATCACCTGATTCCCTTGTTCATTGTGATTGTTGTGGCACTGGATGTATAGAGGTTAAATATCCTTGGGACTCATAGAGGTTTAACAATTCCAGAACTTGCCGCTATCAAGGAACATGTTTAATATTTGAAAAAAATACAATTGTACTTGATCCTCAACATTCTTATAATGGTCAAGTGCAATTGTCAATTGGCTTAAACAGGTTTTTCATATCGTGATTTTGTTATTGGAACTTCAAAAGACTTACATAGTAATCCAGTTCATTTTCAACTGATTTTTGGCGAAGTTATGTTAAAAAAATTGAATATTTTTACAATACTATGATCTTCCCTAAGACGATTAATAAATAGATCTCCAATATTGTAGAGTCTGTTTTGAATAAAACTTTATTTAAAACTTGTAATAATGATAAAATTGACGACGAAATTGATTTTTTTATTTCATAATATTTAATATTACTAAAGATCAAAAAAAAGGCTGTAAACTATAAGTATTTTTGTTAATCACATTTATTTCAATTAGGTAGACTTGAAATATTTTAATGTTTAAAATGTCTTGTAAATAAAATATTGTTATGAGTCTTGTTATCAAATAAAGGAGGTGCTAAATTAGTAATAGCTACATTTATAATAAAGATATGGTCTAGTAAATCATTCATACTCTGCGGTAAAGGTGTTTGCAGCAATCGATAGCCTTTTACGCGAGCAATTAAGCTCTTTGTGAATTCTTGCTCGGGCTATCAAGGCAGTTTTAGAATTTAACTAACTGGTAAACTTCCTTTTGCTTTTAAGAAATTGTGGTATTACTAATTTAACTTTCCTTGCAAATAAACATCGTTTACAGGACAGAAGAAATAGAAAAAATGACTGATGTTGAAAAAAATTCAGATTTTAATAATAACAAAGAAAACATTTTTCGATTTTTTTCAAAAAAAAAACACTTTCTTATAAAAGTATATTTATATTATTCACAAAAAAAAAAAAAAAAAAGACAAGCTCGCAAATTAAACAATTTTTTTTTTCACCCACTTTATATCATTGTAAACAAATTGTATATAAATATTTTTTATCTATTATATAAAATACAACGGCAAACATATAAATATTATCTATTTCTAATTCTAGTTTAGCATTTTTTTATTTGTCTTTTAGTGTCTACATATGATTTGTTTGTAATTTGCCGACCTTTTATTATTTTACCAACTCTTCCTAGTTAACGATTTGATTTATTGTCTTTGTATAATTTTTTTTTGTTTTCGGTAAACAAGATAATATTCTTTTACAATTACAAGGCAAATATAAATTTGTATTTGTAGTTTGAGTATGCTTAGAACTTTTATTTCCAACAGTTTGAGTATGTAATGAAGCTTTTTTTCTACGGACACTCGCTTTTGATCATATATATATATATATATATATATATATATATATATATATATATATATATATATATATATATATATACATATTTAAATTTTAAAACATACGAAATCGAAGTCATTGTCATAATCGAAGTCAAGATTGAGATTACAGAAAATGCTACGATGAAACAAGTAGAGTATCGACTTTATTATTTGAACCAGAAAAATCAGACTGAATCAGACGGCGCTAAACGTTAATATGAACCTTTACGATGTTGGCGTTTTGATTTATCAAACAAAGAAAGTGAACAAAATAAATATATTTTAGACAACTTGTCAAAAACGAGTTTATTCGTACAAAATTATTTTTTAAATTATTAATAATACAAATTTATAACTTTTTTCATATTTTCAATTTACTTTTTAGCTAATAAGACTAATAAGACTCGACTACAAAAAAGAATGCAATTGGTAACAATTTTTTTTTTTTTAATTATATTTACTTTACATTTTTTTATCAAAAAATAATATTGTTACTATCTTTTGATAACGAATTTATTAATGAATACAGTCATTGTATACATGATATGTTCAATTTTGTCAAATTTGAGAAAATTAATGCGGTTATGATGACACGAACGGAAATACTGAAACAATCGAGAATTCTAAATGTCGAAATAACGGACATGCACGTCGACTTTAACATCAAGTTTAAAATTGTTGACTTTATTGACTTTAACATTGATGTAATGATCGACATTGAAAATAACTGATACTGTCAACATATTTGACGACGATATTAACACTTATATTATGAACGTCATAAAGCAAATGAAACACAATCCGACTAATATATAGGAATTTGATCAAGCTATAAGAAAAAAAAACAAGAATAAAAACTAGAAGTTAAAAAAGAAACTGACAAAAAAAAGACCAAAATTGATTTATTGGTTAGGACAATATTTATGTTAATCCAAACTCCATTTTTAACTTACAAAACATTGACATTATCAATGAAAAAAAGGAGTTTAGTAAAACAGAAGGTGAAGACAAAGACGAGTTAAATTTTTTTAGGAACACTGAAGATAGTTTAAAAGAAAATAACATATAATTTTGAAAAAGAAGTTTAATATTGAAAAATATTGTTTTTTATCTATATATAATCCGATAATAGTAAAATATATAAAATGCTTCTTTATCTATGAATCCCTTTTTTATTGCTCTCAGCACCTTTAGTTTGTAATCTCCAAATAAATACAAATAGATTAAATATATCTGAAAGCTGATTCTTGCTTTAAATTTGTTGAATGAAATTAATAAAATAACCTAATATTTTTCATATAAAAATATATATATATATCTAAAAATATTTTTTATTTTTTAGCGGTTTATAAAAAATGTCGAACAATGTTTATCCATGCTGCTTCAGCAATCACTCTTTCACATTAGAACAATTACTGAACCATCAACAAGACTGCATTTCTGATAGTTTTGAATCATATCAATGTTTTACTTGCAATAACATGGTAAAAAATCTGTACGAGCACGAATGCAATTTTCAATTTGAATTTGAATTAAAATTGAAATTGTGTTGTTTTTTTTTTGCACGAAACAAGTAGCAAAGAAATGCTTTGACAAACATGTGTTGGAATGTTTAAAAGATTTTTAAGCAAAACGAAAAGAAACTTTAGATTATCAAAAAAATGTATGTCGTATTTAAATTTAACTACAAATATTTGTCTTTACACTATTAAAAATGTGATGAAAAAGTCGCACTATTGACTAAACAATTAGCAGAAAAAGATATAGAATTAAAAGAAGTAAAAAATCTTACATTTGAAACTTGTAAAAATGAGCTAGATGAGCTAATCAGTTATTGTGAAAAACAATTAAACGAGCAAGAAATAGTAAATTGTCCTGTCAAAAGATTATCAAGTCATTAAATTGGATCAAATAGATCTCAGATTGTTTTCCAACGAACCTTTCTACACAAAACCGGTTTGTACTTCCGAAGGCTACTTATATAGAATAAAAATATATGGTTGTGAAAGACAAGAAAACGCGTTGGCAATTTATTTTCAAGTGATTCGAACGCAACACGATCACGCATTAAAAATGGCCGTTTTTAAAACAAGTAAATTGCGCCTTACGAAACAATGAAAAACTTATCAATAAAATCATCTCTTTGTTAAACCACGGTTCAAATTCAAAGATGCGAAATAAATTCATTGACACATTTAAGAGAAATTGCAGACTATTTAACCAACCACGATTTAAATCATAAAAAACTTGTTATGGAAATACCGCACTGTATAAAATAAAAAATTAAAGACATCTTCCAACTTTTGGAATACGTTAAAAGCAACACTCTTACCGACACCGATTTTACATACAATACACCCGAAAGTTATTTTAATTATATTTTAGAAATATGTAAAATATTTGAAAAAAAAGATTTACAAATAGATTTAAAAACGAAATAGTAAATTACCTACATACGAAGAAAGTATGTCAAGTTGTCAACCTTGTTACGATTTGGCGCCCAAATTAACATTACCCGAACGTAGTTTTAAACCGTTAAAAGTAATTACCGCAAAATAAAGCGAACTTCTTAAATTTTAGAAAAACAAATAAAAATTTAATTTATAAGAAAATATTTTTGATTAAAAAATCTTTTTATATCATTTTTAAAAATTTTATTAATTCTTTTAAATTTTTTCACTAAAATTTTTATCTAAAATAAAGATTTGACAAAGTTTGTTTAACTTCTTTAACTTATCGTCTTCAATACTATTTTTATTTCAGAACAAAGATTTGGCACGACAGTGAAACATATAAAGATAAAATGCTAGAAATTGAAAATCATCAAAAATGACTCGTCGAATTGTCATCAAAAGACTTGTGCATGAGAATACTGGCAAAAATAAGACTAAAAGAACAAATACCAAAATTAATTACAAAAACGTTTGATTTAATTGGTTATTGGGATCCAATCAAAAAGGAAAAATGTTTTCAAAAATGTATTATGTATATTTTACGAATGTAATAGTGTTAATGTACAATAACGAACAGATTTACATTTTATTTTTACCCAATATGAAATTTTAGGCAACATATTTGAGTTTTTCGGAAACCTTAATTTTGCTAATTTTCCATTTATAGATGACGATATAGTTATTGAATTTTTTCTTATGATTATAAATTTTGTAGATTGGACGATTGTAAAATATTATTTTGTTATATATGAGGACTTGAAAAACCTGATAATTCACTTTTTAAAAAATCTGACTTGCGCACACCACTGGATAGCTCTTGTAATTTTGCATCAGGAAAATAATTCAGGACATGCAGAATCCAATATTTCTATCACAAATTCAGTAGTTAAAATTTAGTAGTACATGCAAAACCTGATAATTTATTTTTTATGTTCCATGCAAAACCAGATAAATAGTACAGCCAATCAGAAAGCAGTTTTAGCAGATGACAAGCAGTTGCAAAGATGGCGGACGTTGTACCAAATATCAATATTATTAATAATGCGGATTTTGACGGCACTGTTCTCGTTGGGGAAGCCAACAGAGGTACCAAAAAACGTGTTGCACGAGGGTCTCGACGGAGCATTGTTAAGAAACAAAGGTAGGACAATAATGTTTTTGTATGTTAAATTGTTTATGCAGAATCGCATGACATATTACCTTATTTTTGCATGCACATGCATAATGTTTTAACATGGTTTACGGCAGACCATCCCTATCCAATTCCCATTTGGTCTGATACAGCTAAGAGCTAATGCCGCCTAACAATTAGTTAGTTACCAAAGTACTCTGTCCTCAAAATAAGAAGGCCCTAACTTTCTAATCTCAAAAACGACTTTTTTATTTAGAAATGCTCGTCATGACATCATCCATCTGCTCCATAAAATTGGAGGCTATACACCTATAAATGTTTGTAAATGGGGCGAATTGCTAACACCCTATCTACAAAAAACGATATCAAAACAAATAAAACCCTATTTGCATGAAAAGCCCTATCTGCATAAAAAGCCCTATCTGCATAATGAAAAGCCCATTGTACATAGGTCGTTCTTTCTGTTTTTAATGAGAAACATTTTTATTATTATTACTAAAATATCTGTGCTATCTATGATTTTGTACTACATCTGATCAAGAAAAAACAAAGAATTACCAGTTGAGTCAAGTGGTAATTTGTTCTTTCTTGATCAGATGTCGTACAAATATATAGATAGCAATGATATTATGTAACCAAAAAATTTAATCTAGATAGGGCCTTTCATATTGTATTTTTACCTTACCAAAAATATTGTAGTTAGAGTTTTTCTGATTGGTCTGCTAAAAAAAGATACACCCATACCAAATTATTACACTTTAAAAGCAACTTTTTATTTTTGCACCAACAACAGTAGACCTACCATAATTATTAGGTATTGATAAAATAATTTATTGCAAAGATAAAAATATTAAAACAAATGTAATAAACATTATTTTTGCATTTCTTCACAGATATTCTGTGGGTAATGAATTTCAATGGGCACCAACAGGCAATCATAAAGGAGGAAACAAGAAAAATACTAGTATGTACAAGTGCCAAGAAATTGACGTCAACGATGTTTAAAATTTTCGTCATAAATTATACAAGTTTTCTGAAAAATTTACACAAGATAACATTATTCTTCTGCATACACGATCTGAAAAATCAAAACAAACTAACAATGTCAAGACCAAGAACAGAACTTTCTCAGCACAATTCTACATTCCAAAGGAGCAGTCCAAAATTCGTGTCTGTAAACAACTTTTTTTAAAAGCTGTACATCCGGTGAAAACA
Organism: Hydra vulgaris; assembly: GCF_038396675.1. NCBI lineage: Eukaryota > Metazoa > Cnidaria > Hydrozoa > Anthoathecata > Hydridae > Hydra > Hydra vulgaris. The sequence goes on along the minus strand of NC_088929.1, from coordinate 50,397,248 downwards.
AGTCGATTGTCCGGAATAATATACCGCCACTACACACCAGGCGAGCCAGCTAAGAAGAATCGAGGTGAAAACAGAGTAGGAATAAAAAATGTTAAAAAAAAAGAAGCGATGAGAAACTTTATTAGAAGTCTGCAAGCAACAGAGAGCCATAATGGGAGAAACAAAAGCGTAAGACTGTATCTGCCAACTCAACTAAAAAGTATTAATAATGTGTACAAGGTTTTCAAAAAATCACTAGGTCAGCAGCAGCAGAGGGATCCGTCTATATCTTACAAAATGTTTTACCGAGTCTTTGTTGGAGAATTCAATAGATCATTTAAAACACCAGCATCAGATACATGCACAACATGTGACAATCTCAAAAATCTCCTTAAAAATGTTAAAGGAAACGAGAAAGTTAATCTTTTTGTTAAGCTAAGAGTACACAAACTAAGAGCAAAAACTTTTTATAGTATTCTAAAAAAAACCAAAAATAATGTCTAAACACTTACTTATGACTTGCAACAAGTCCAATCGCTTCCTAGAGTTGCTGTGCAAGAAGCCTACTACTCCAGGCAATTAAGTTTGTACAGTTTCGGTTTATGTGATTTGAATAACAATTCCAATCACTCATACACTTGGTTAGAGTCTCAGTCGGGAAGAGGATCAAATGAAACAGCAAGTGCCGTTTTCCACTACTTAACAACTAAGTTAATTCTTCTAATTCCTTAACTTTTAATGAAGCTGTTGACACTATTCGACTTGATAGTGATGGCTGTGGAGGTCAAAATGAAAACAATAATATGTAAGGAATGGTATAATCATGGCTGTTTAATTTGCCGTATATATATATATATATATATATATATATATATATATATATATATATATATATATATATATATATATATATATATAATAAAAAGCATAATAAAAAATTGAGCTAATATTTCCCGTAAGGGGACACTCATTTCTACCATGCGACAGATTGTTTGGTCGCATAGAAAAGGATCTTAAAGTCTACACTGACATTTTAGAACCGAGCGGTTTCCATGACATTTTCTTGAAACATTGCAATACAGTGAACACTGTTAGTCGGGAATGGTTAGTGAAAGACTGGAAAAAATCTTGTACTTCGACATATAAACCATTGAACGGATTTCAAGAACTTAAACGCATCATTTTGCAAAAACATTTCACAAGCAAAGGAAAAATTTATGTCACCGTTCAGTCAAAAGTGAACTACAGGAGTGATTTAGGAAAACCAATACAACTTCTTAAACGTGGAAAATCTCACACACTCAATCCATTAGTAATATCAGGAATGCGTCCAATCAGTGCACCGAAGCTCAAAGACATTCATCATTTGGTTGTAGTTGTGTATGGTCCTGATTGGAAAAACATTCCGGAAACTGAAGTCTATTCAATCTTGACATCAACCGCAACAATACAAGATGAAAACGCTACCGTTGATGAGGCCTGTGACTGTGATGAAGAAGACATTGATCTTAGAGTTTGCTTTTTGTTAAAATTTCAAACAAGATTACGACAAGTTAAATTTTTAAAAACTGTTTATTTGTTTAAAAAAATTTTGTTTAAATTTTTTTTAGCTTTTTATTGTTTTGTTTTGTTTTTTGTTTAAAATTTTTTTTTAAATCAATTATAACATTGCCAAATGATGTTTGTAACAAAGTTTCATGATTTTTTGTTACAGTATTCTTTGGATGTTTTCTTAAACAACACATTATTTTTAATAATAAAAGTATAGTCTTAAAACTAAGCTAAAACATTTATCCCGAGCAAAACCGAGTAAAAACCTTTTGACATGCAAAACCAGATAAAAAAAAATTATATTCGTTTTAAATCTGATTCTGCAGATTAGGATTTACCAATATCTGTTCAAAACATTGTTTATTAATATGCATACAATAGTGTTTCAATTACAACTGCATAACAAACAGATTTTTTGAAAACAGTTTTTGCCAATTATCTCGAAATGACAAAAAAGTGAATTATCAGGTTTTGCAAGTCCACTCCTCATATGAAAAATTTATTAAAATTGAGAATGTAAATAATTATCATTAAAATATATATCCTTAAATGAAAAAAATAATGAAAAAAAAAATAATGAAGTGGTTATGCATCAAAAAGAGGAGAAAGGGTTTAAAAGAAACCAAAAAATTGCAAAAGGTATAAGATATTTTTTACTTGAACTAAAAATAATTTTTTTAAAGAAAATTATTTAATAAAAATTTAATTTTTATAAAAATAAATCATTTTCTCAAAAACTTTATTTCAAAAAAAGAAAAACAAACATTTAATATATACTTTTGCAAAGGTTATTGTTTTAGCAACAGTTGCTACCTTTGTTTTTGCGAACAATGCAAGAAGCTTACGAAGCACAGCCACTGTTGTTGTTATGCTGTTGAAATTTACACGTGCTGTTTCTCCTACTTAAATTTCTGTAAATAATTTTTTATTGAATATATTTAGTGTATTTTTTTTGTATATATATATATATATATATATATATATATATATATATATATATATATATATATATTTATATATAAATATACAAAAAAAAATACAATAAACATATTCAATAAAAAATTATACATTTATATATATATATATATATATATATATATATATATATATTTATTTATTTATATATTTATTTATACACATATTTGTATTTTAAATATATATTTTTCCCAAACATAATTAAATTTTATTTAAAAATTTTTACTTAATATTTTTTTTAAACATTTAATTATTTTAATATATTCTTAAAACTTTTATAACTAAAAAAAATATCTTGTTCAAAAATGTCTAGTTCAAATTGAAACTCTTGTTCAAATTCGTATGTTTAAACACTATACAACTTACTGGCGACAAAATGATATTTTTGTATAATCGAGCAAAATGTCTGTTCCCGATCAACTAAACTTGTATCTTCATTTCGTATCGATTCGAAATTTAGTAAAAGGGAGTTCAACCTTTAACGAAATAAAAGAAGAATATATCAATTGTGTAAAATACGCTAAAAATTATCCTTTATTAAAAAATAACACTTTTTCTATTTATATAATTAAAATTGTATAAAAAATTTAACTTGTAACAACTTTTAAGAAATTTATTTAATAAAAACATTTTAAACTATATTTTTTACTTTATTTTTTATAGAATATTAGTAAAGTTTTACACTAACATTTTTTAGATATTAAAAAAAATGTCTTCAAATGATTACATATATAAAGGATATTCGTATTCTAGCGAAGAAACAATACTTTTATCAGATTTATCTATAAAATATAGAACTACTATTCAAGATGAAATCTCCTTGTATCGAGACTTCATATCATATCGCAATTCATTTCAAGAAAAAATACCTACTGGAATTTTTACAAATCAATCTTTTTGGAAAGAGACTTTCAAAGAAACAAAAAAAAGAATATTTAGATTATAGATAATTAATTACAAACGTATACCATTATTTTACTTATTGAATTTGTAATTTATTTGTAATTTTTTATAATAAATGATTTAATTTTAACCAGCTTTATTTATGTTGATTTAAATTCAAAAAATTCAAAGCAATTTAATCAAAAGAACTTTTATCAAAATAATCAAAAAAAGGATCTTTTATAGAAGGTCGAGGAAATAAATTCCGTCTAACTACCCTTAACTCAATATTATTTAAACGCATGATATCAACTTTTTTTTCTTTTTTTAAAAAAAAAAGACGTATTTTTTTTAACTTACATATTTTTAAATAAACAAAAAATATCTATTTTAATATCTATATACAAATGTCATAAAGAAAAAAAATTTTTTTTTGTTTGTTTACCATTTTTGTAAATTCTTTTTACAAAAAAAACTTGTCTTTAAAAAAGTTACCTCATTAAGTTTTATCGTTTTTTTTAAACCCTTTGAGCGCGTGATAAAATTTAAAACCGTACGGAGAAATTAAACTAAAAGAAAAAAAAAAAAAAAATCGAAAAACAGCTATTTTGAGTTTTGGTTTATTTTTTGTCGTTCTTAAAAGAATTTAAGAAATGCGATATATTTGATTTAAAACTGTTGTAAGATAATTAGAAAAAAGCATCCAGGGCACAGTCCAACACAACATGGCTGACACTACCAACTGGTGCGGACACAGGTATGGTGCCCAGCGACACATTTTTTTTTTTTTTCCTGAACCGATTTTGACAAGGTTATGACCATATAAAACATTGTTAATCGCTGTGTGTTGAGGAAGTGGATATGGTACAATTGTGCTTCTAGCCCTTCAATTTCCCAAGATGCTCGACTTTTTGTAACTACTTTTACTGGTTGATACCCTCCAGCTGAACTTTCCACAATTGCTATCATAAAACTTATTCTAGACATCGGCTTTCGTTTATTAGTGTTATACTTATACAAAAGGTACCTGTTTAGAATAGCCCTGCCAAATAAAGAAAAGACAACTTTTGTAGTCCACTTTATTGTCTTACGCTCTGACAGGTACACGTAGAGCTGTGCATCTCTTAAATCTACCCCTCCCATGGTTCGATTATAAAGGGCAACAACATTTGGCTTTATAACTAAATTACCTTTTCTGTTACGCAATTTAGTGAAACCTGCTTTGGCAACAGTAGACAGTAATACAGGGTTTTTTGACCATCCTGGTATGCAACACATAACAAAGAACCTTTTCTATATTTGCAAACTTCTTTATTTTTTAATCTTGTTTTAATGCAGACTTCTGGCAGACCTTTTATGTTTACTCTCACTGTGCCTGTTGCTGTGGTTTGATGTATATATAGATCCAATAGCAGTTGTGGAGATGTATAATGGTTATCTATACCTAAGTGATATCCTGATGGAGGAGGTTGGTTTGACGAAAAAGACAAAAAACCAAGTTGTAAGTCATACCATGGGCAACAGCTGCTTTATCTGGATCTTTCCCTCCCTTGTAAATTTCAAACTGAGACAACCATTAATGAGATAACCTGAGATAACCATTGCTGCTGTTTGAAACACACCATAATTTTATTCTAAACCGAGAATGAAGCATATATTTGGCATATATTGGCGGATATGTGGTGTCTTTCCCTTTTAACCAATCATGCTCTTATCTATAGAAATGTCTTTTTGAAGAATATAAAAATACAAAGTTTTTTTGTTGAAATAATCAACCAAATACTGAACTTTTTAATTATTATTTAGTTGTTGTTGATAAGGGATAGAGATATCAGTAAAGTGTATAAACTTAGGCAAAAGTTGGACACGGTCACGATTGAAATGAGTAACAAACCAGGGAGTGGAAGCACAAGGATGGCTAATATCCTAATATAGTTTAATACTAGCTTTCTTGATGAGACATATATTAATAACAACACTAAGGAATGCTTTTATTTCTAAGGGATTAAATTTTTCTTGCTTTATCCATGCATGTCCAATCGACAATGGATGGGATCTCAAATGTTGTTGGTTACTTTGTATCCATGCATAAGCATACTGGTTTGTATAATTTACTAAATTTTACAAAAATTCTGTTGTGAAAAATATGTCAACATAGTCAATGGGTTTTGACTCTCGTGAAATAGTATGTTTGGGTCCTGGTACACCAGTAAAAGGAAAAACATTTGGGCTATTATCATCTCTTACAATAGGAAGTCACAAATCTAAAACATCATCAACACCAGCATCATCATCAAAACTGGAGTCTACATAAAAAATAAAAACTTCAAATGCTTAGATTTGGTGACATATTTAAGTTTAATAATATTGTATACAATTTTTCAATAAAAATTATTGTGCCTTCATCAAATAATCTATCATCACTGCTACTTAAATATTCTTCGCTTGTAAAACTTTCTTCTTCTGTAAAACTTTCTTCGCTGTCACTTATCTTTAATAGAAATATACACAAACAATATATCAAAAGATAGAAAAAAATGTGCTCTTTTCAATCGTACTATTTTTAACTTATGAAAAGCGGTATTTTTGCAGAAAAAGTTGTAGTTTTGAAGAACACTTTCAAAGCCACGATCGTGGCTTTACGTGCTCTGACGGTAAAGCCAAGATCGTGGCTTCCGTGCTCAGAGGGTTAAAAACCAAAAATGCGCAATCATGTTTTTATGAAAAGAAAAGTGTTTGTTTACATTTTTTTGTCAATTAATAATACTTTTTTTAAATTTATTTTCACTATCAATATAATTGCAGGACTATACCCCTTTTATAGGATTAGTTTTTCTACTTCTAAATTGAATATGAAGGGAGTTTATTAGTTTTGGTAATATTAGCATTTTAAATAAAATTAGCATTTTAAATAATTTAAAAAATAGTAGCATTTAAAAAAAATTTTAGTTTATATTTTCATCTAAATGTCATTAGCACGGTTCACCTTACAATATTCAGTCAGTAGTAATGACAGAATATTGTAAGGTAAACATTTTATATGTTTGCCAATTTATATAGATGCATTTCTTATTTAAAAATATCACCAAAATATATAAATCATTATGAATAATCTTTCTATTTTTATATAGCTAATTTTTTTTAAATTAAAGATGCGAATAACAGAAAACTCTTGTCAAGAAGATATAATACATCATAACATTGAAAGCTTTTAAGAAAATGACTGATAATTTAGCATACGTTTTTGCGGAACTTGTACGTACTGAAAACAATAGCTCACCAAGTGAATTACCAACTTTTGACTTTTCAGTAGATGATTCTGTTGCTGATCCAAATAACAGTCCAATCTCTGAAATAACAAATGTTGAACAGATAGCTTTTATTCAATCAATAGACAGCAATAACGATTTTATTCATAGAATGAAATTTGGAACCTGAAGTAGCAGTTGAATCCAATGGAACAATAAATTTCAAACTAAGTTACAATGAACAATTTAAAAAATTACCACAAAGGCCAAAAACAGTTCAAGCAGTGATTCCACCACAACACTTCACTGAAAGACTGCCAATTTTAAAATCAAAATATGGTCATCACAACTGTTAAAAAGTGTTATACCCGAGGATAGCCATGATTTTATAACATCTTACCTTACAAAAAGGATTAATTTTCTTTAATTCTGTTAAACTATAACTACGATGACAGTTGTTATTTTTTGAGTAGTTGAAATAGTTCTCATACTTTTTTGATGTTTTTTGTAATTTTAATGTTAATGAGTAACATTTTTCTTAATTTATTTATTTTTGTTAGATAGCTGAAGATGTTCTTTTATTGTTACGAGTTTGTTTCGTCATATTATTCCTAAAACTTGCTCTATTGTACCTAATAAGGTAATTAAAAAGGCTGAACAGGCTGAGTAAAATGTAACATTAAAGCGAACTGTTATTGAAATATTGTTATACTATCAATGTTTATAATTTGAAGAGATTTCAAAATATATATATATATATATATATATATATATATTATATATATATATATATATATATATATATATATATATATATATATATATATATATATATATTCTTGTTTAATTAAGCATGTAAGATGTAAGGCTTTAAACAGATATTAGAATTCATGTTATCATTTGACTATTATATATTTATTATTTCGTAATAATATTACTAGTTTGATTTCAATACCGCGTAACTTACTCTCTGTATCATTGTGATGAATTTGTGTTTAAATCAAATCCGCGTAAGTGTTCTAGCGACTAAATTATTAACTAAAACACCTTATGGCTATTATCGACATTACAAAGAACATTATTAAAACTCTCTATGCTAAAATGACCCCAAAATTTATTTTTATAAAAAAAATATACAGTTTTTAACTTTCTACTGTAAAACTATCTGCAATGCAGATACTCGCTCCCTACATGTAGTAGATTCGCGGATTTGCACTATCCCCGACAATATTTAGTAATGTTAGCAGCATTAAAACTATTTAAAATGGATTAATATTTTCCAGTCTTGTTTATCAACCATGCCCTACTATGAGGTCTTATAGTTGGGCTTGGTTGACGCATTAAACTAAGTATTTCATAGAACCCGAACCCTTTTTAAAGTTAGGGTTATCTTATTATATATTTTAATTATTGAATAATTACGTTACTGATACCTTGTCTTGTAAGATACAGCTATCTGATGATACATTGTCTTGTCAACTATCAAAAATAACTGCTTTGTTGATACCTCGCACCTTTTCCATACCTCTACAAAGACAGAACCCAAATAGCTGGAAATTCAATTTTTCAAAAAATTGCTTCTACAACTGAAAGTCACAACTAATTTGATATTCACATTGAAGAATCGTATCTACTCAACTTATCAGTTGGATACTCACATAAAGTTTTCTTCAGTGTTGCCGTAAAACAATTTACAACTAATTTTCCTAATTATTTGTTTAAAAAATTCAGACTTAAATTCTGAAAGTTTTGTTCAGCTATTAAATTTTACTCTTTAACGGCTTTTACTAAATCAAAAACACCTCAATTTTATTTTAGAGTTTTGAATAAAAATTCACATAAGGTTTTGTCTAGAAAAGCTTAGATTAAATTAACTTCAACTTTTTCTAGAAAGTTTGAAATTTTATTTTAATATAGCTATAATAGCTTAGCTATTCAGATATTTAATATTTAACTAATTAAAAACTATCCAGAAATTTGATATTTGATACTATTTAGTTGTTCAGATATTTGACTAACTAAAAACAGTCCTAAAGTGTTGTCTACAAAAATTTATATTAAATTTATCTGTTCAAAATATAATTATAGCATAGCTATTCGAATTATAATCTTTGGTAGCTTCTACAGTTTAACTGCAAAAACTTACAACTCACATTATAAATATACTTTCATCAATTTACTTGAAACATTAGAGACCACGTTATTAACTTGCAAAAATTAAAGTGGCTCGTAAACTTTAATTCAGATTAAACTATTAATTCAGACAAAACTTTTTTTCAGCCAATCGTTATCCCAATAGTTTAGATCTTCCTATATTTATGAACGTTATGTACTCGATGAGTCATCCACCCTTCATCTTCTAGGGTTAACTTTTACTTTTGATCTTTCTTGGAAATCTTATATCAAATCCGTTGCAAAATTTGCAGCTGCTTAGTTTGCATCCTTTATCAAGCTCGACACTTTCTTACTCCGGATTCTATTCTCTATTTCTATAAATCTTAAATCCGGCCTTGTAAGGAATACTGTTGCCATATCTGGGGCAGATCTTTCTCTTTTAGACAAGGTGCAAAAACGCATTGTAAACATAGTTGGACCTGCTCTTCAGCCATTATCATATCGTCGTAATGTTGCTTTTCTTTCTCTTTTCTACAAATACTAAAATGGGCACAGCTCTAAAGAGCTATCGTCTCATGTGCCATCTACTAAAATTCATTCTTGTGTTACTCGTCATTCAATTAGATCTCATCTATTTTCTGTGACTGTTCCTAAGTGCTCCAAAAACGCTTCTTTGTCTAGTTTTTTTCCTAGAACATCAGGTCTTTGGAATTCGATTCAATCATCTTGTTTTCTTGATTTATTTAATTTCCAATCTTTTAAGTTGTCTGTCAATCGTTATCTTGCTCTACAACCTTCACCTTTTCTCTTTCAGTAACTTCCAACCCTAGTAGTGGTTGCTTGAAGCTTTGGTGGAAGTGAAGATGTTTAAAAAAAAAACTCCTATCAGTTAAATGGCGTGGTTGTTTGTTGGTCTGTGGATGGCCGGTTGGCAAAGAATTTATAAATGTTTCGTGCTATAGCCACATATAACAAAAGGATTAGTTATTTTAGGTAACGTATAATCTTTTTGTTTTTTTCTCAACTATGTTTCCAAAGTTACTGGAAGCTATGTTAATCTTTTTGTAATACAAAAACGCAAAATTTTATAAATAATTCAGGTATGAGTTTAGAAAGCGAAATACACATTAAAGAATTTAATTGTGAAAACTATTTTAATTGTACGAATTCAAATCCGTGTGAAATATGCCAAACGTTAAATGATCAAAACAATGCACAAGTGGTAAACGGAAGGCAGATCTAACCAAACGAACAAATTGATATTCGAAACCGAAAGATCTCATTTTTGGAAGAACAACTGGAAAGAGAATTCAATGAAAGAGACTTCAATGACATCAACCGAGAACTATTGCGTCTTACCAAACGACATTAAATATAGTAAAAGAATCACAGACGAAAGCGAAATCTAATGACGGAAATCGCACTCCTCAGGATGGAGATGAAACTGTCAATTCTATTAAAAACTCCGATTGTGTTGAGAGCGACAATAATTGACCTCAGTATTACTCCTGCGGAGGGTTTGAAGTTAAACCGACGAAAGCAGATGCCTTATGCAAAAAAGGTAGTGAAAAATCTAATCAGATGGCACCAGTACAGACAGCGCAAACTTCGAGAAATCTAATCGAGATATCCAGCGATGAAGAAATCGACACGTCAGGATGAAGAATCGACTTGTCAGGACTCCCGAGGATGCTGCGACAACGTTAACCCTCCAAGCAAATGGCAAAACTTAAATTAAACAAAGAGGTAAAAACATTTACTTCTAACGATGTAATAAGATTATTTATATGTAGTTTAATTGATAATGTAATAAATAAATATCTCGGAAATGTGTGTTTTTAATATAAACCTGGAAAGAGGACTTGAACTTTATTATGTAATTTATACAGGGAAGCACAACCCAAGCGTGTGGTACAACTATATTGAGGAAAAATGTGACAGATTGTCTATCATCAAAAGATCACACATTCGATGCACATATTTTGACGGCAAGCACTCAGAATTTTCTGGATCTTTGCACACGCATGAAATAATGGCCTTTTACCATCTCCGAAAACAATCTAGATACATTGAAAACGAGCAGTTATCGATTTGACAAAACTATTTCAAGGGACGGAGATATGTTTGTGGCGGATGCAATGACATTCACAGTAGAAGATAACGAATAAAATGCTACAGATGTAACCATAACAATAAGACTAAGTACCTTAAGACCCCTACTTACTGCAAAACCCTATTAACTAAGTGTCAAATATTGTTTAATTACATAGCTGCGCACGTAAATTTTAATTTTAATGACATTGACGACAAACAGCCAACCATAACGCGAAAAGAAAGCAAACGAGCTACCATTTAACACAATTTTGCTAAATACTTATTCGGCAAACGCATACTGAACAGTCGACACTATGACGATGAATTGGCACGGAGTGAAGAACTTAGACAGTTGGAATTTACAATAAAATTTAGATAAAGACTTAAATTTATAATAAAGACTTAGAGACAGCAAAAAAGACTATATTCTGACAGACATACCTACTACAAAGGTACGTAGATGTATTATCTCCAAGGGTAAGAGTTTGTAACGATGCATCTAAATTGGGTGCTTTAATGTTTTTTTTACAAATGTATTGTTGCAAATCAGCGTTTCTAGGCTTAAACAGTTGCTTTGTAACTTTATTTTTAATTTAAATCGTAAGCGGAGAGGACTGATTCTGTGTGAACCGAGCGATAGTGGGAAGACATATTTAGCTATTCTTTTATATTCTACTTTTCTACCTCACGAAATAGGGTACTTTAATTGCCCTACAGGCCCTAACTTATCTCCGTTTCTTTTATAATTGTTAAGAAATTGTTTAGTTAATAGATGCGATGAAATGGTCTTTGAACACTTGGGATGTAATACAGGTAATAAAACAGTTACTGGAAGGCTCAATCACCTTGACTACAGACGTTACATACAAGGATGCAATGCCAATAGACCCGCACTGGACTAAAATAACTATGAACGCGACATCTAAAAAAGACATTTCAAAATGGCATCCATCTTAGTATAAGGCGTTTGAAAACAGGTGTACCATACTTTATCTCGGTACTAATTTACTTAGAATTTTTACTCAAATTGAGTTAGAAGAACTGAGTAAATGCGGTAACGAGTTATTGTATATGTTGAGCCAACACAAAGCCGACAGACAAGACAGTACAGAAGGAGTTTTAGACAAATTTCAACAATATGTATTTATGCAAATTTATTAAATATAAAACATTTATACAATGTTTTGTTTTTTATTGTCCGGTTTTTTACCATCGTTGGTAACTTTACACAAAAAAATAGTAGAAAAGGCAGGATAAAATATTTTTAGATAACTATTAAGAAACGTAATATTTCTACCACTTTTATTAAAAGGGTTATACATGGTAGCATGTTGCACCTTATGCAAATTGAGTAATATAATTAATTCCTTACGTAATAAAAATATAAATATATAAAAAAATAGTCAACTCTTTGCCTTATAAAAATGTTTACACAGCTTTATCAATACTCACACAGCTGTATTTGCATAGCTGCGCAGAGCGAAGGCCGCCGCATAAGTAAAGTAGGTTTTAAATTCATTATTGCAATCATGTTTTACCGTAAACAACAAGCCTCAAATACTAAAGAGAAAACACAGAAAAGTAAGTTTATTACGCCAGAATCTGCAACGGAAACATATGCGAAAAGCTATCTGATTCAAAGCGCAGTCAACCTTAAGATAGTACTATTTAGGGCCATTTACGTAATCTGGGATTCTCATACACCAGAAGAATTGAAAGAATTGGGTATTAGAAATAACACTGGCTGGATTGAAAATTTTGTCACAAGTGCAAGCCATATCGGGAGTAAACGATAACGATATCAGAGTCACGCTTTATTGCATTGCTTGGCAGATAAAGAAAAGCCTATATTTTCATATAGAAGACTCTTTCGTCAGTATTTTAAAATATTCGGAACAAATGGCTGCAGACAATGCGAGAAAAGTAAACGAAATGGATCAAGTTCGCAATGCGAAGAATGCCAATTACAAGTCAAGATTATCCCCATTCAGAACAGGGAACATTATGCCTCAATTAACCTCTATATCGATGAAAGAAACGAGGAGGTATTGCGAAAAGAGAAAGAAATTTAACCATGTGATAAGCACAAGCTCAGAAGACGAGAGTGGATCAAATGTAAGCGCTATTACACCAACTAGACTATGAAACAAGCGATGACAAGGGCGAAGGCAAGGAAAACATTAAGGGATCTACCAAAGGAAAAGGAAATGAATCGGAAGCGGAAAACACGGAGATTGAAGTATGAGATATGAATATGGAGTATTCCGGGAATTAGAATTCAAAGTTAACCCAACACAATGATCAACAATAAAGCGAATGGCATATAGACAGGCGTACATGTGCAAACCATATTTTAACTATGAGGAGAAATGAAGAAATATATTGGACCATATGCCAGAAAAGTTGGATGAAGGAGCTTTTGAGGTTGATTCAAGTGTTCCATATAATGTTTTCAAGTGTTATGGCATCAGAAAATGCAAATATCGTACTAGACTGCCGGAGATACAATAACAGTTACAACCTTTTTACAAATCCTAGCTAAAATTGCATTGCATAAAGAAATGTCCCTAAACGCAATGTTAAGTAGTATATATGAAGTGATAGATATGCTTTCAGTAAAGAAAAAGACGATAATATTTATCGGAGCCAGAAACACTGGGTAATCAACAATTGCCGACACCTTTGCATGTATATATGATAAATATGAAATGGAATATTTGACCCACCGGATAATGGGGGATCTGCTTTAGGAAAAAAGACCTATTATTTAAAGAATAATATCGGTGCGAGGAAATCTAGAAAGGCCAATGGTAGCAGAAGAAGTTAAGAAGATTATGGAAGGAAGCGTATTTTTGAAAACTAACGTTAAGCATGGTGATCATCAATACGTTGAGGCTAAACCAATATTTGTCACAATGAATGGCTCCTCAATGTTAAATGTAACTCGTTTTGTTAGTTCAGAGTTTGATGCAATATCTTATCGATCGCATTTATTTGTTAATAAGGATGATATTGTTCTAATAGTGTGTGTACAATGTAATAATAAACCTGACATAAGCAGGCATAACTTGATCGCCAATATAAACAAGATCATAACATTAATAGAATGGTCTGATAATTTTGTTAAAAGAAAAAGGCGTGATAGTCGATAGTCGATCATCCATATTCGATTGGAGGTGATAAACCGCTTGTTAATATATCGTAATTTGCTCTATTTTTGAAAACGGTTATTATGGTCAAATTCCCAATACGGATTATAATATAAATCAAAATCGTTATTAAAAATTGTTGATTTGTTTTCAACAGTGTATGAATTAAACGGTTTAATTATTTGTAAATATCTTCCCGCTACTTAACTTAACCGAAATTTTGTTCGGGATATGTATCTTCTATACACGGAAACAATATGCTTTTATGATCAGAATTTTTAATCATTGCCCTAGCTAATAAATTGCCAAGACCAAATTGAGGAGAAGTAACATGCATAAATATATAATCAGCTCTATAAGTGTTAAGTATATTATAGGTATTTGTAACAAATCGATATGTTTCTAAATTAGCCGGTGTAGTATCTAATTTGTTGATAAACGTACCAGCACCTTTACTATCAACCGTGCCACCAGCAATTGCTATACTTTCTACCATAGTAACGTTATGGTCTGGGTTGTTTAATAAAAGTTTAACAGGTTTTCGTAAATAGATATCGTTTTTCCATTTTAAACATAGTCTTTTCATCAGTTTTTTATTTTTGAAATCTAGGATCTTTAATGTTTACCTTTAAAGCAAACTGAGTTGCAACAGGTTTACCAGTACATCATTGTAAAATAAAGAATTTTTCATTTTTTATTTTCAAATAATTCTATTGTTAGCAGAGGTTTTGGTGACTTAGTTGTAAAACTTGCTT